>NW_022988043.1:4450719-4488219 GCF_902827165.1 Trematomus bernacchii
TCTTTTAGCCTCACACATAGGGTTATTTAAGCTACGAATAAGCATTTGATGTATAAGTATAGGTGTAAAGTACAGATTGGAATGCTAGCCTCACACAAACCTCTAGTATAGGGACTAATCTGCTTTGAGTGTTAGCTAAACTCTAATAGGTGGTTTGTGAGTGTGGACTTTGGACAGCGCTGCCGTTATTCATTGCTAAGGGCAGCTATGTGCAAGTGTAATTTGAGGATGGGATAGTCTGTATCTTTGTGTGTGTGTGTGTGTGTGTGCGTGTGCGTGAAGTAAACACAATCTACTGTTTTATCCACCATCTACCCTGTTATCCCTTACTTCGCACACACTTGCTCAAACACACACACACACACACACACACACACACACACACACACACACACACACACACACACACACACACACGGTTATATAACTCTTGAGTCTCTCTTCTTACTTGCTCTCTCTTTTCTTATCACGATCACTCATTTACTCACATTCTCCCTTCTCTCCTTTCTCTTTATCTCATGCATTTAAATACTCTTTCTTTTTTTTACTTCATAGATTCTTAAATAATTCACAATCTTTTCAAAGCAGATGAAGAAAAGTCCATTAAAATAAATAGTCTCATTTACAAAGAGACTGAAATGTTAGCAAGACAGAAACCTTGTCCCGTTATAGTTTTTCGGCTTCAGATATGATTTTAATTCTGTGCCTCTGCATTAATCCAACACTAGATTGTATACATGAGTTTTGCTACTTGAGTTTAGAAGTGCAGGTGAACATGCTCTCTGACTTTGGACTATCAAACATTGCACTCGAGATGTATTGCGGGACATGTAAATTCAATTCCTGCTACATTTTTCTCCAAATGATAATTTTTTTTCTATTTAAGCCACCCATCTAATAAAATATATGTCCTCTCTTTTCATAGATATATGCTCTTAACAAGCGCCGTCACCCTCTTTCCCCAAGTTATTACTTCAATGCAAATCGAAGGAAACTGTGAATATTGAATATTAACTGTGTCTCCATTGAGACGTGCTTGGCTTCATGGATGAGTAAAACTGACAAAACAGAAGGAGCTGTCAGAGGACTGTATGACTTCAAGGCAGATTTAGAGTTTAGCAGTGGTTCAGGCTGAAATCCCTCCTGGCTAAGATAAAGTGGAGACACAAACCGAAGCGTGCCGTGTAGCCCACGCTTTGTGTGAATAAAGATTTTAAAAAAGAGAAAAAGGGAGAGAGAATTGACTGAGGAGAAAAACAGTTAGCTTAGATTCCCCCAGACAGACACAGAGGGATAAAACCAACATGGAGCGCACGCTGAGCACATGCTAAACAAACACGGGCTATGATAGCGGCTCAGTGGGACTACAGGAGTGCCATCCAGGCCACACACACACACACACACACACAAAAACACACAGACACAAACACATGCACCATGGTGGGATGATTTTGGAGGATGGCATGGAATAAAACAGTCATGCGGACAGGCTAGGTGAGGAGTAGACGGTGTGTATCTGAAGACAGTTGGTCCTAAATGTAATCTTATATGTGCGTATGTGTGTGTGTTGCAACAGCATTGTGGCGGTACGTCAGTCAGTCAGTGGGGCTGTGTTGAGGGATTAACAGGGTGGCCTGCATGGGCTTGGGGTAATCTCTCCTCTCTTCTTACGTAACACTGGGCCATTAGTCAGCACTAACGCACAATAAACAACACAATCAACAACACAATCAACAACACAATCAACAAAAACAGGCTCGACAACAGACTGAGCAGTTTCATGAGGACACTGCCAGCCTCAGATTCACTCCGGCCAGGTGCCCACTATGGTGCACAATAAGTGATTTCAAGGCAACAATAGAAAAGTGATTTGGTGCGAAAGCTGTGCGCTGACATGCTGCTTCTGACTGAGGATGGTCTCTTATCACTCAGTATGAAGAATGACCGTTTCTATTCTGGTGTAGTTGTTCATTGTAGGTGCTAAAAGAAAAGTGTTAGTAAAAACAGGTGTTTCATATGACTTTAATCATCTTTTGGAACACTTCATACAGTAGTGTATCTCATTCATATCTTATCCCCACAATTTAGCACAATACATTAAATGAGTGGGTTATAAAGCACTTCAATTAGGTTTTAAGAAGATTAAAGTACATTGGTATAATGAAATATAAAAAATGTATTAAATTCTCCTATGAAGTCACATTTTATATTATTACAACTTTATTTTTGCTACATCGTGCATTACAATCAGTCTACAAATGAACCTGCACTTATGGAAGTTGTTGACAATTACATTAATAATGCCCTTATATCTGCTAACAACTTTATTGTATGGTTACAAACCACTTATTCACTGCTTGTAAATGCAAAATAAAGGGGATAAAGTCAATTGGTAACGATATCTTATAAACACATTGATCCAATTCATAGGTATTAATAAACCAAGTTAACATTAAAACAGAAACAAATACTGAATGTAAATGATGAAATAACTGAATAATTTGTGCCAAATCTCATATCTACAGGTTTTTAGTGTGACATAGATTTAACTTAACAGACTGCTTCCGTTGGCTTCGAACAAGCATTGATCCCGGGATGCTTTAGTATCGGACAAAAATCAATGCTCACACAAGCCTCTAAAGCAAAGCAGGATGGGACTAATTCTATTGGCATGAGGCCGTCATGCGTAGTATTGCAGCTGTGTGTGTGTGTGTTTGTCTGTGTGGGTGTGTGAGTATTTTTAGTGCTTTCTGCATTTTAGTTAGAGCTCATGCCATACGTCCTATAAAAGATGTAAATGGAGGTTTCCTTTGCTGTAGACTCTAAATATGTTTCTTTTGAGACTGTCATCACCTTAGTGTTTTTCTGCTCTCTCACACTTTCCGTCATCCTATCTTTTCCAATGGTGAAGGAGCATGGAAATGTGTGATTGACACATATCACATATCGCCTCCTCCCCTGTTGCTTCCTCCATCGCTGAACTCTTTGACCTGGCTGACCCGCTGCATCTATATGCTGTAGGAGCGCTTAGGCTTATACCAGTATTACAAAGAACACACAGACCCAGGCTAACAAGGACCAATATAAGGAGCACTGCGAAAATAGGAAGGGAATGACATGCAGATTACACGTCTACAATATCAGTCTATGTTTGTGGGGTTGTGCAAGTTCTTGTACATTTTAATAAGTATCCAAGTTTGCAAATGCTTTAGTTTTTTTCAATAGAGGCATTGTGCTTTCATCGATAATGATTGAATGAAACATTTAGTTGGAGAAAGTTGATGTTATTGTGGCAAATGTACTGTTAGAAATAAGGCAAATCTAACATTTAAATGCAATTATAAACAGCAAATATCAATTTAAATCTAAATAGATTAAAACATCATTTTGTTCAGGCTTGTTTAGGGCTATTGCTTGAATATAAAACCAAAACTTTGTTCCACTCAAAGATATAATGGCAGTGTTACTGATATAATTTAATCAACTTCTTTGTTAGGTTTTAACTGAACACTATTCACAGCACAGCATCATTTTGCCATTGAAAATACAGAAATAATTATCTTGTTTACAACGACCTCCACAGCACTGAGCCATACTGAAAAAACCCCACAATGCTTCATTTTCTGAGATGAGGAAAAGGCCCTGATGATATTTATCTATTATTTCTCTCTTGCTTTTCCCCCCGTCAGGCGATGGGGTGACATCATCTTTGGTCAGGGCTTCAGGAGTTGTGGCTATTGTTAAATGATAATTACCACGGCTCATGAGGGGCCTCTATTTTTTATAACCTTGTGGTTGTGAGCGCATTTCTGTGTAAGGGCAGCCGAGACTCCACACACACAGGTTGAGAGTGGGGGCCGCACGGCCCACACTGATTTAATTCTATCTGACAAAACCCTTTGGGGCGTGCAGAGGGAGAGAGGAAGATGGAGAGAGAGAGGGATAGAGGGAGAGAGAGACATGGAGAAAGAGGGGTGAGAGAGAAGCTTCAGGGGCCTCCATTGCCAACCACGGCTATAAAGTGAAAGCAGGAGATTTCGGTATACCCCCCAAAGCCTCCCTTGCACGAGAGTGGTCGTGAGGCCCATTAAAATGTGGATAAAATACAAGGTGCACGACAGAGGAGTTCACGGGATGAGAGAGCGAGTGGGGGGTGTTTGGCCTTCTCATGTTTTGTCTTGCCTGAGGTTTGATGGCCTGAAGCTGAGGCAGCAGAAAGCTTTAAGTGACATTCAAACACAAAAAGCATCAGTAGAGAGATAGATAGATAGATAGATAGAGAGATAGATAGATAGATAGATAGATAGATAGATAGATAGATAGATAGATAGATAGATAGATAGATGGAGAGATAGAAAGATGGAGAGATAGATCGATAGATAGATCGGAATCTTTTTTTCAAGCAAAAACTAAATTAAAATTAAGTTTGACCCATTAAATAGTGTTCAATCAATCTTGTTTATCATTATAATGAATTATGATGTCCAGATATGATTTATAATGTGGATAATAATGATGATGGCCAATCATTTATCCTTGGATATTATCAACATCTGATAACAACATAACCCAGTGAAAAAAGTATCTTTAAGATGCCTGTGTCTTTTAATTTGAAGCAGATGCTAACTTTATTTGAGTTTGACATTATATCTCCCTTCAAATTATAGTGCAGAGCTTTTAAGTTGTATGCTACATTTATGAGAACAATTTATGTCCCTCCTCCCTATTTCTGTCACAACACTCCTAATTAGTTCAGTTGTTTAAAAGGATGAAGAGGTCATTACAGTCAGAAACAGAGTGACTTGTAAATGAAGAGTTCAAGATCATTCAGTTGAACGAGTGTTGCGACTCTGCGTCAGACATAATTACCCAACATTGGAACAGTAAATAAAAACAAATCAGCTGATAATAATTAGGTTACGCATTCGTATGGGACTTACACCAGCGATAAAGTAAACACTGATTTATGAGAAAACGAATTAACGCATCTTCCTGATTTAAAGGTAATTTGACTGCAAAGGATGACTTAGTGAAAGTGAGAAGAGCGGTGTCAACCTGTGTGTGAATGTGTGTATCTGTGTGATAGAGAGTGTGTGTGTGTGTGTGTGTGTGTGCGCTCAGGACGACATTGACGTTGAATTTCAACGTCCCCGGCCCGGTGCAGAAATGGGTTAGTAGAGCGCTAGAAAAGTATCCCATAAAGTTTATCCCCAGAACATAACGAAATAAAGTTGTGTTTTTTTCTGCACATCATCTGATCTAATCTGGTGGCAGCCTGTCCGCAGATTCCGTTGGGTTGGAGCTCAAATGATTAAAGCTTTAATCAAACATCATGCGCTACTTTTAATTTGCAACCACAGATTTCACTGGATTTGCGCATGAATTAGCAAAACTGTAGGACTATTCCTCATACACATAGCACGCTCAAACTCTCTCTCACACACACACACACAGAGAGATAGATCCAAATAAACTTTTAGGGTTGCAAGGTGCTGAAATATTCAGCCACACACACTCTCTTCCGCTCGGCTGTGAAAAAAACGACAGATCAGCTTCGCAGCTGAAAACTCCCAGAATAAACTTTCAAGGCCAAAGGTGGGATAAAGCCTGCCGTGCAACGTGTGTGTGTGTTTAGCGGGATGACGCTCTGGGGAAAGTGCGGCGGTGTTTGGAGCAGTGTGATGGTCTTACCTCGCATGGTGTTGGATTTGCCGGAGCTAGTGCTGAGGCTCCCCTCCCCTCCCCAAGTCATGAAGAAACGAGCATAAACACTTTTTAAAAAATGGGGGTGATGTGGGGGGAAAGATCCTCGGTTAAAAATAACAACTACAACGAAAAGAGTGTTGGAGATCTGCGTCGGTGTCCACGGGCTGCCCTGAGTGGAGGAGTCTCTGCGCTAAAAGCATCCCAGACTGGGGCGCAGGGAGGCGGGCTGAGGTCGGTCGGTGCTTCGGTCGTTGTGCTGTGGTCGTGCGGTCGCTTTTCTCATGACATCTACGCTCTCACCTCTGTGGGAGGGTTTCACTGTTTTCTGCGGGCTCAGGGAAGGAAGAGCGTATAGGAGAGGCTTTACCCGGCGGCCCTGATTGGACTGGAGCACTTTCTGCTCCTCCCACTCTCTCCTGCTCAGCCTCCAGCCCGGAGCATGCACACACAAACACACACTGAAACACACACACAGACACACGCACACAATCACACGCGCGCGCGCGCACTATGTCGCTACAGTACACAGACACAGTCACAGCAAAGTTTTAATGTCATCCTCCTCATAGGCAGCTCCATGCAATTGTGACTATTGTGTTGCATGCACAATAAAGAGGAAGTGTATCTTAAATCCGATCTCTGCTTCGAGGGTACTGAAATGCACCGTTATGTCTCGTGGAATGACATTATTTATTAGGCTACTTTTTTTATTTATTTATTTTTCATAGAAACGTGGGGTATATATTCACACACAACTAAGTTGATTTAACACAGTTAAACCAAGTTAATTTGAAGTCTCAAAGTGAAGGCAGACTCTGTCTAGTGACAAACTGGATGCATTTGATAAGTTTGGATCAGTTTTAAATAATCGAATTATGTTTTCTTCTAATTAAAATATTTTTGCAATTAAAAAAATCTTCTGATTAGTGTCCAACAAGATGAAAACATAGCGATAACCCATACTTTAAAATAATACTGACTGATAATTGTTTCTTGTTGATCTAGTATATAAATCAATATGTATATATATTCTATTTATGTAATATAGGTTTTAATTGATGAAGATGTCATACGTTTAAGCATATATGTAAATTAGTCCAAGAGACTTTATCATCACAAAAACGTGTCCAATGTTTATGTATTACAGAAAAGGACATACGATTGTTACATAAAGTTATGTTTGTATTTAGTACAATAATTACATAATTTTGCTAGAGCTTACAAACATATACAGTATACAGTAGAGGCTGACAGATCTCATGTCACAGAAGGAAGAGCAGCTCGATGACATGAGTTGTCTCAGGTGTCTCCAGGTTTGCTTTCAGGGTGGGGTCCTCTGCTTCCTCTGAGAAACACTAAAACACTGACCTGGAAAAAGAAAGAGTATAACAAGTGTTGTTGTTAGACCACTGTACTGCATCAGGCTGACCCAGTGTAGGCTGTGGGGTTTAAAACGTACGTTCACTCTGTTTGAAACAAACTTTCGCCTTCTTTACTTATTTTACCTATGGGTTGCTGATTGTATTGTTAATATGTTTATTATAACAGGCTTTTCCCTAATATATTACAACTAGAAATGTAGCAGTATTCCCAGTGTTTTATGGACTAACAATCAATGTTATCAAATGCAATCAAATACAAATTGAATATGTTACATGGTTACATTGCAGCCATTTCTATAAGGCCACTTTACAAGTGCTCTGTGAAATGCTCAGTCTCAGATATGTTGGAAGATGTTTCACTGTACTGCTGCACTGTAGGGAAATTCATTTTAAATCTATTTGGCTTTTGAATTGAAAAAGGCACAGTTTGTCACGCTATGATTTCCTCTTAGTAGTGGGGAATAATTATAACTCAGCCTTTAGACAATTTACTGGTGTTGTTATCTTATTTTCTCACTGTCCCCAGGCAGGGGTCGACCCCACCAGGTCTCTTTTGACCCAGGACCAGACTCCTGGTGACCTCCGGTGCTCTGCTCAGCAAAATATTAAGAAAATGTGAAAATGGATCTTGTCATGAATGGGTAGAAGTGAGTGTCTCTCCTGTCGGTGCTGAAAAGAGCCACTCCTGTCAGACTCGGTTAGCATCACGCCCGGCGTTCAGCGTCTGTCATTAGATTTTCTGAGAGATAACACTGTCGGAGCTTCTGAGCGAGGTAGGAGAGAGGCAGGTGTGGGTGAGAGGCACTTTCACCCCCAGTCTCTTTTAGCCTCTTTAGCTTTGGCCCAGGGAGAGAGAGAAACAGAGAGAGAAACTGCCCCGAGCACATCTCCACTGACCTACATTTCATCTGTCGCCTTTTTCCACTCTTCCCTTTTTTCTCCATCTCTTATTTCTCCTGTACACCAAAAGCTCCGTAATTGTGATGTAATGACCAAAGCAGGCGTGATAAAATCCCAGACTGGTCAGGATGAAACGCTCTTGAAGACATGCAGACAGAAGAGGCCGATAAAGAAAAGAGGAGACAGGCAGGGAGGGGGTTAAAATGAAAGAGGTGGGGGTGGTTAGCACTTTAAAACACAAAAAAGGTTTCGACCCTCTTTGTTGAAGCAATAAAAAGTGTCCTTATGTGATCTGCTGTGTATACTTCAATCCATCTGAGGGCTGGGGACTCCATTAAGAAGGATTACCCCTCATTGCCAACTATTCACTGTTCTCCCAAAGCCACAGGGATAGCATGGAAATTACTTTAAACATGACCAAATATGTACGTCCTCTGTTGGGCGGGGATGAGAAGAAAAGGAACATAGAGGTTGTTCTTTGATGAGATGTACTGGAGTATGGGCTGCTCTGTCCATATGGTGGTAGGAGGGAGGAAGGGAGCAGGAGAAGCAGCCCGGGCCATGCCTAAGGGCTGAACTTGGAGAAGGAGAAAGCAGCACTCTGCGCCGAGATGGGATCTTCGGTCCTTCTGCCTTTATGTTTCACTGTCTGTTTCTATTGGCTGGCTGAGCGCTGCCTGCTCCATCTCCGTCTGTCTGTCTACCTTTCTATCCTTTATTGAAGGTCGTAAAATGTATACTGAACGAATTGGCTATGAATCTATGTGTCCATTACGTCTAACATTATTATTTCACATGCATTTTCTCCTCCTTCTTGTCTTCCCTCTCTCTTTTAGCCACACTAGCGGCGTGGCTCTAGGCACGGCAATGTCAGTCTGTCTGTCGGTCCAACACTTTTGTCCAGTCTGAAATATATCAACAACTATTGGATGGATGGCCATGAAATATGTTACATTCATGTGCCAAGAGGATTAATCCTAATTACTTTGATTATCCATGAAATGTTCCACTAGCACCACAAGATATAACATTTCAATTTATAAAATCCTTTAGTTTATGACAAAATACCTTAATAATACAGTTACCAGTCTCAGCTTGACTCTGGGTAATGTGTCTATCAGCAAGATTTGCAAGCTGGTAAGCTACACTAACATGGTGAACATGTTAATATACCAGCTACATATCTGTATGTTAGCTTTGTCGTTGTGAGCATGTTAGCATTTAGCTCAAATCACTACTCTGCCAAAATAAGGCCTTACAGGGCAATTCGTACAGTAAACAGATAAGAATGAGTAAAATTAGTTATGGGGAAGTTGGAGGTGGGCTTGTCACGTGGCCACCAGTATATTACTTTCATTGTCAACAAACAGTAATGATAATATTATTCTTTCTTGCAGTCTTTGGGAAGTGTTTTGATTGGAATTTTGTTAATCAGCAAGGATTCAGGAAAAAAATCATGAAGGTCTCTTTCCCGATGTAAGTCAATGGGAGAAAGTCTTTTTTGGGCCCAATTTACGCCAAAGACTAGAACGTTAGCGTAGTACAACCGTTTGGCCACTTTCTTCAACTGCCGGCGTTCTTCCTGGGCCTTGACTTCAATCCCCACTCCTGACTACCTGCAGTAACATTTAGCTCTTTTGCTGGCCGTTCACCAGATCCTGGGACCCTGGTGATGGATAGTCACATTCCCTTCAGTAAATGTCTTAATTCAGCCACGTCATAGCTATACATCACTGCTATGCATAGATGTTTATCAATCTGTTGCACCTCCTGGATCCTTCTTCATTTTCTTTTTATATATAGACACATATTTTCTAACATTTGGACTGTTTATGTTGTTATTGTATTATATTTTAAATGTATACACAAGACACCTATTGCATGCATGTTCGTCCATATTTTTCCCCATTTATCGTGGGGTTTCTTTGGGAGTTAATTCCTTGTACGATGCAAGGGTCTAAGGATATGGAGTCGTATTCTGTTCAAACTGATAAGGCCCCAGAGACTAATTTGTAATATTGGGCTATCTAAACTAAATGTGATTGATTCTTGGACTGAACACAGTTAAAACCATGCATGGACTTTTCCCTTACAAATCTTTGACCATCACATCTAATGCTCTGTCTGCTATACAGAGATGTTGCTTTGAACCCAGAGCAAACAGGCCATGTGCCAAACGTATATTTAATGATATGTGTTGGTTAAGTGTTGCAAATCAGAATGATCGCAAATATATATTCATTTTCATCCCACCGCCTGCTGCGAAGTGGAGTTATAGTGGCAGACATCCCATGCATTCACTACAGTTACTCCCTTTTGAGTAGATCTGATTAAAAATGTAAAGCACCTAGCTGAATTAATCTGTATCATACAAGGCCATTTAAAAAGAATAAACATGATTATCTATGCTTAGGTTTGAATGAATGCATACAAACAAGAGAATTTAGATTTTCTCATCTTTGATTTGAGTGTGGATTATTTCTTACACACTTTATATTGATTAGTACATTTCTGATATATATTTACGTTGTTATTCTGCTGTTTTTTATTCTTAGGTTGTTGTAGTCTTTGAGCAATCTCTGGCAGAATACTTTTCTTTTGGATTAATGAATTTGTTATTTAATGCAGTTCAATTTTTACCCAATGTGAAAAGCAACTTAATGCAAAATTCAGAACTAACCTACACACTCACACACATGCACACACACATCCGCAGTATCTCATTATGATCAAGCTACTGTGCACACTAGTGGAGAGATATGATTGTGTGTTGAGAGACAAGAGAGAGAAGACAGCAGGATGTGGTAGCCTTGTTTCTTTTAAGGCTGTTCATCATACCAGTCAGTGTTGTCCTTGAATCGACCACTAGGAAGTTAACTTATATATAATTAGATAAGTTTCCTCTTGAAAATAGGAAATTAGGCCACAGGTCTCTGAGGAATCTCCCTCTCCGATCTTACGACATGTTTCACACTGCCTCTTATTTTCCCCTGAAACAAGCAGGTGATTTTTCACTGCGACACTGTGGTGTGTGTGTGGGTACGAGCAGATGTGTCTGTGACTTTGTGAATGTATTTGTGTGTCTGTGCACGTGGCATTTTATATATTTATATATGTATGCGAGCGTGGCCATACACCTCCAAGACTGTTTTGCTGTGAAATAGAGGTTGCTCATTTATTTTTTTCATCATGCACCAAATTGTTTCACATATATTTCTCCCGTGTAATGTGACATTGACGCATTGACATGTCAAGTGAGAGCTCAAAGACAGAGAAAGAAAGCCAAAGAGGGAGAGATGAGAGATGAAGAGAAAAGGACACACAGAGAGAGAGAGAGGGAGAGATTGAAAAATACACTTGAGAAATTTGCCGAGAGATACCACAAGTGACATAGGCAATTTCTGTAGAAAAATTACTTCATCATAATTTCAATCCCAAGAAGAATTGAAAGGAAAGCCCTGAAGGAGGAAGGCCAAGTCACCTTGAAAAGCATTAGGGGAAACACTTACCCATCACACACACATGCACACACACACACACACACACACTCTCTGAATATGGCTCAGTATGATTTCATGTGTTCATTCAAATCAGAAATGTTATCCCCTTGTCTTCCGTTTACTTGCTCACTGACTTTGCTATATTATTATTTTTCAGAACCTCCTTTTTTGATGCTTCAGTGTTGTACATCTGTGTTAAGTGCTTAGAGCCTGTGGTATATCTGAGTTAAAAATATACAACCTATTAGTCTGGCTGGCACTATTACTAGCATCATCTAATCAAAGCTTTAAATAGAGCCAGTGGTTCAGACAAACAGTCTCAAGTCTCTACCTCACAGTGCCAATCATCAGATTTTAATTGGATTTCTCTATTATCTGTTTTTTTTTTCATTACACAAAGCCATTAAGATATTAAATCTAGTTTTACTTTGAGTCAGTCGTTTTCCCCTTCTCTCCTTGTTCCTCTTAATATATATATAAATATATATATATTTTTTTTTGGTAGGCATATTGAATATGCCTCTGTAGCCTGAGGCTCTATCTCAAAATAATTTAGTCGTCGTTGATTTCTTTGGGAGAGCTTAATAAACGTTGACGTTGAAATGGGGAGGAAATTGCAAACTGGGACTGTTTGAGGCTTTCATGTTCAGGGCTACTTGATAGTTATGTTGATTTTCCGAAGTGGTTAGTAATGATATGAACCAACGGAGGATACGGCAACAGCTTTGCAAATCAGCGTCTTCATTTAATATTCACTGATGGTTTGTGAAAGACGGGTCGGTTTGCAGAAAGAGACACTTCCTGTCTTTATTAAAGAGGGCTACTGAAACTTTAAATGAGTGTGTGTGAATTCTTAGCCTTTCAAGAATAATTATAAATCATTTTATGTCACAACCTGGACTGTATAGTCATAATCAGATATCCATCTCCAGTCTCGTAAAACGTCACGCTTTAGTGAATTTTAAGCCTTTTTTCTTCCTCATTCTCTTCAGGCTTTATCTATTTTAATCTGTCTCATCAAAACAAACAGATGTATATTTTCGAACGAACTCGTCACAACCCTCGACCTTTGACCTGTACCCTAACCGTATGTGTCCTGTACGGGGGGGCTTTTTCTAGAAGACCAATGGCGGAGCCCTGAGGGACGCCACCCAGAGATCCTCTTACTGTCTGTCGCACAGGGGCAGCACTAAGCGCTATAATCTGAAGGGAGGGGGAGTGATCATGTGTGTGTGTGAGATGAGTATGGTGTGGGGGTGGGTCTGGGCGGCATGTTTTTAACCCCTCCCTCGCCCACATCCCCTCTCGTTAATCTGGAGTCTAGCATGTGGATTAGCGGACACTCTGCAGCACCACTGTGTGACAGAACGCTGTGTTTCCTACCGAGCATATAAGATTACGTCTTAAAGCAGTTTACACTCACAGCTCTGTGAGAATATTAGCACATTGGCTAATGACATCCTATGCAATCAAAGTGCTGGTGCATGCTTTAATGCTGCTGTCTAATATGTGTGCCCGCATGTGTAAAATATGATTCTGCTGTGTTTCAGTGTGGAAGAAAGTGTACGTGCCGGAGCAAGAATTCCCAACAGGTGTTATGAATTTCAACCTTTGCTTTTTTTATTGTCATGCAGTGGGAGCCAGATTACTCCCCACTTCGATCACCCCCCACCCTACCCCCCACAAACACACACAAACACATGAAGCCTCATCACGTTAATATGATCATCACCTTGAGCGTTGGGTTGATGATTTGACATCTCTCTTTGTTTGGGCTGAGGTAAAATGAGTCTGTTAGTCTGTTAATCCACCAGGATTAAGTAACAACAACAATCCTCCATGGAGTGTGTGAGTGTGTGTGTGGGAGAGAGAGAGAGAGAGAGAGAGAGAGTGTGTAGTATGTGATAGCATGTCTGAATGTACATCTCTGAATTTTGACACTTCTATTCTTAAAAATATTGTCAGATTATGAAATAAGAGGAGAGCTATTACTTTAAAGGCTCAATGTAACGACATGGTAGGATGATGGTGAGGATGATGAAGATAGTTATGATAGGGATGATGAGTGGGAGGTAGGAGAAGAATGGATGTTGAGGGAGGGGTATTGGGTAGAAGAGTGTAGGGATTAGTTGATATTTCCCTGGAATTACGTACGCTTTGGCGAACATCTACTTAAGTCCTGCCTTATGCGCCGCTGTCTGGAACACACACACAAAAAGCCCTCTGTCCCATTCAGACACACAAAGACTATTAGTACAGTCCAGCTCATCCTCTCAATGCGCAAAAGAAAAGAGAGAAAAACATGTTAAGTCTTTGTCCTCTTCTGTCTGGGCCTATTCATTCTCCCATACATGGGAGGAAGAGTAATGGGAAAAGAGAAAGAAAAAATTGGAAAGACATAGATGATGATTTGTCCATTGAGGTTTATGGTTGAGATGGTAAACACTAAGTTACTTCTGAGCGGCCTTAGTAAGTCTGGATGTGTACAAACCTCAACAAAAGCATGGCTGCTGTGCCAAAGATAATAGGATTGTGTATTTACAATATCAATGATCATGTGTTCACTATAATACGATGTACAGGAGTCAGTACAATGTAAGAAATGTGGTCTGAAAGCTCACTGATTTCATCACTGATGCATATTTCTGTTGACCTAACACTGCAGAAAAGGGTGTTTTTTGTTATTATGGTATAATTATATTAACTGCATGTTTTCTGGCAATATTCATGGCAAGAACATAACCGTAAATTACTAATAATACTGAATTTTATTAACATCTGAATACAAATTGTGTCCCGTACTCTGTATAAAGTTCAAGGCCAACCTGCTAAATGTCATGACTGGTTCAGCAGCTTACCTGTCCAGTTAAACACATAGTTATTATTATTAAGATATCTTATTCGCATTTCAATGACTGAATTATTGGTTGTACGAACATGCTGCTCAGTTTAAAAGTTCAATAATGTTTAATTGATGATCGCCCTTATTACCAGCTGAAAATAACTGAAAATGTAATCCCAAATTCCAAAGAAAATTGCAATATATTTACAAAATATTCAATGTATTTAGCAATATTGACAATCATATTACAGAGGGTTGGAAGGTAACGTCCTGATGCAAGTTTTGATGCAACTATTGTTTTTTTTAATAATATATTGCTTACAATGTAATGTGTTTGTCGTCCTACTGGGATTTTTTCTGTGCTCTCTTTTCTGTTTCTTTACTGTACTTAACCATCTCTCTCTTTGCTTTAGTGGCTGCCACTTCCAATCTCTCCTCTCCTCCCATCCCTTCCCCCTTTTAACTGATTCTGAATTATCCATAGCTGCATCGCTTCCTCACTTTCCCACTTTCCCCTCTCCATCCCCCTCTTTTCTGTCTGCATACTCGCCCGCTCTCTGTCTCTCATTCCCGTCTCTTCCCCCCTTCTCTCAATTTGCTCTCTTACTTTATGGCATCCTTTCACTTTCTGCATCCTCTCTTCGTGTCTCCCCCCCCCCCCCATCCCGCTCTCTATTCCCTTGCTCGTCCCCTCTCTCTCTCTGTGGTTCTCTATGCCTCTCACTTACTGTAACTGTAGGATATAGGTCAGCAGGGCGGCTTGGCTGACTCGTGTCTAGACTCAGCCTCAGTCTTGGGGGCATGCAGTCACACAGCAGTGCAGCACATTGACCAGCACAATCACCGCACCACACTGGAGCTCCATTGACTGCCTGACTGTGCCTATGTGTGTGTCCGTGTCTGTGGAAAACACACACAAACACAAACATGGAGGGAAAAAAAGCTGAGGGACAAAGTTCTCCTGAGGAGGCATCACAGCACGCATTACCAAAAACATTAACGCCATCTGTGGAGTGGTACAAATGTCAGTGTAAATGCCATTAGTTGGGAGATGATATTTACAACAGGGCAAACATGACCACAGGGCACTCCTTTTAGATTGATCTTCAAATTTCCAAGCGTGAATAAATGCAAATTCAGTGCTGATGAAAGGACTTTTAATGTGGCAGTCTATAAAGTTTCCGTTGTTGAGTTAGATGGATGGGAAAAATATAAAATGGAAATTAAATCTGATATAGCATGCATGTGGCTGTCTGAGCTTCTATGTGAGTTGAATGCACTGTCTGTGTTAAAAAGGGGGGTCGGCAGCTGTATGGCAGTGGGTGCTGCAGGGTGCAACATGCTGTGGGGAAGGGTAGCTGGGCTGACGGTGTGTATGAGGGTGTATGAGTGTGTGTGTGGGCAATGATTCATTCAACTGAGTGTATGCTCCCCCATCCTCCTCCTCCTCTTGCTCTTCCTCTCACTCAGTCTGTGGTCCAGATGTGATCCCCCCTCTTTCTCCCTGGATACTGATTCAGTCCCTGCACCCAGCCTGCGAGCCTCTGACTCTGCAGACAGACCAATGAGGTGATGGGTGCAGCAGGGGAACATGCAGTGGGTGCACATTAGTTAGATGTGGCATAAAGATAATCTAATGATTACATGCCACTAAATATTGCAATACTAGCAATGACCTGTGTTTAGTGAACATGGTGTTTCACTAAGTGCTCAAAGCTCCCTGTGTGAGACGTGAGAACATGTTACCTCAACACTGCAATGCTGAGGTGCATGGACTTGACTTTAGTTTCAATTTCTGCTACTTTATAAACTCCTCCACATCATCTCAGAGACATAGAAGACATAGAAATAGGGTAGTTTTTCCTCAACTGCATGCATTCAATAACTTTAGTTGCTTTGTAGATTCAGATTATTATAATTGATAAATTAGGATTTATTATGTAAGAATAGGATGAAATTGCATTGATCCCTGGGGGAAGATTCACAAACACCTAGCAGTATATACAAAAAGATAACCAACTGCAACATTAAATTGATGAACACATCAATAAATCATATTTATAATCAAATAATATAATATATCTAATTCTGAGATTGGCCATTCTGCATAATGAGTACGTTTAATTAAGGTATGTTGATGCTAATAAAATGCTAACTACACTTTTACTTGTTAAAAGGTATTTTCTACACTGTGTTTTTGCTACTGTACTTTTACTTAATTATATAATATAATAACATCTATCATGACCCCGCTGAAGAATCACCATTTAAATGCTAGTGGTTTGACTAATTTCTTAAATCTTTTATGTAACGTTTTTTTTTTCTCATGAGTTGGTCTTGATTATAATTTGTAAATAATTGTTTCCCAATCTGCCTAGTAACAGTGGCTTCCCCACTCTTCCACGCTGAAATATTGATAGATGAATGGGATTAGAGGTGTGTGTGTGTGTGTGTGTGTGTGTGTGTGTGTGTGTGTGTGTGTGTGTGTGTGTGTGTGTGTGTGTGTGTGTGTGTGTGTGTGTGTGTGTGTGTGTGTGTGTGTGTGTGTGTGTGTGTGTGTGTGTTTATCATGTATGAGTGTTTCAGAGTCTTCACATTGCTTTTAGAAGACAAACCCAATCTGTGATGTTGCTCCATGTTACCTTACTCCCAGCCCATAAATAATGTTACGTCTGCTGTCTGCCCTGTCTTACTACTTCTGCCTCAACCCCACCAGTTTTGTTTCTTATTTCTTCCCTCTGCTTTCACTATATTTCCTCTCATTTAAAACATACTTAGTCACTCTGTAAATCAATCATACAGTCCTCTATAATCTCCCTCCCAGCCCCTGTCTGTCATCATGTTCTTCTCCCTTTATCTTTAGAGTCTCGTGGGTTAAAGGCATAAAAGAGCTTTATTTTTTCACTAATGAGAAAACCTGCTCGCAACTCTCACCTGGTATGAGAAATTAAAGGAGACAGACATGTATACAGGTACACACAAACACACACACACACACACACACACACACACACACACACAAGATCACGTACAAATTGCTTTCAATCACGAGTGCCATCTCGATAATGATTCATTGTATTAGCTAATTACGGGTCTTTAGATAACACACCCTAACATTCTAGCAAAGAATCAGAAATCATTTAACCACACAAATGTTGACATATAGTGTAAACACATGCACGCTTGCGCAAGCAACTCAACACGCATGGATGGCTGTGCATTTACCCTCCATGCATATGCGAATGTTAAACACGGTTTTGCAAACACAAACATCTTCTCTGCAGACCTTTTGATATCATCCCACAGTGATCCTTCATTGCATTCATGCTAAAAAATATTACTTTTGCCACAAACATATTTACTTTGTCTCTCCTCTTGTTGCCAGAACCAATTTCAGCCTCTTTCTGTTTGAGAGGGTGCAGAAAGGCTGGAAATCTCATTACAGGGCATTATGATGAAGAGATGTTGTTATGATTACTCTGCGATGTTACCTTTGCTGGAACATGTATTACTGGTGGAGCTGAAGGACACCATGTTAGATCCTTCTTAGCACGATGTGTCATCTCTTCTTTGATACAAGAACAAACAACTTGACTTTCAGAGTTTCATGGGACGAATAGGTTCTGGTTTGTGCTGGTGTTTCTTTAAAAAAGGTCAACGTTATTAGGTTGATGATATCTGACTAGTACTATTATAGCTGTTTATACTGCTCGGCACTGTGACCTTGTTTTCTACATCCCAGTCTACTCAGTAGAAATGGAGTATTTTACATAAAATCAAGTAAAGTAAAGGTTTAATCTCCCTTCAACCAAATTGAAAATGATACCTCCAGCACCTGTGATGGGCATTTTTCTTGCTATCTGACATTTTATGGACTACATTAAACAAATGATTGGACGATTACAAATGATTGTTAGTTGCAGCCCTAGTTTACGCTGCTTTCGGTATATTGCAGAAAATAACTTCTGTGGCAAACACCCATTGGTAATTATTAACACGTTTTGTTCAGCAGGATAATCTCCACATGTTAACACCACGTTGTTCGTTTTGAAGCGTAAATGCAATCGGCAGAAGTAAAAAGCTAACTTGCCATCAACAGTCACAGTCGCAAGTCACCACCGCTGAGCTAAAGGCAGACTCGTGTCGGTGTGATCAAGTTTTGTAGTCAATCAATTAATCAATGTTTATTTATATAGCCCAATATCACAAATGTTACATTTGTCTCAGTGGACTTCACAGTTTGTACAGAATATCAGTATGACAATACGACACCCTCTGTCCTTAGACCCTCACATCGTACAAGGAAAAACTTCCAGAGTCTGATTTAGTCACTTGTTAGCAACCACTGTTTTTTAACAGATAGAAGCTTTCGGACATTCACGAGTGGCGTAATCACCAATGTATTTATATGCTGCAAAACAACACGGGAAAATCTCATAAGCATGTGTTAACCACAGACCTTATTTCGGGCTTCTAACCACAAGCACAATTGACCCCGAGACGAGGGAACAGGAAGTGGTAAGATGTAAAGTCTTTTTCGGGTTTTATGAGTCATTATTGCACCCCTATATCTTATAAGTGCACTAGTTTACACTTTATATTGAGCTTGCTTTACTTTAAGACCCCGAATAACACCTGTATGGTTTCTAAATGTTTATCTGTCCTCGTCTCTAACTCAAAACACATCAGCAGAGAGGATCCGGCGGGCCTATCGTCTGTCCTTTTAACCTCATTTCCTGCTGTAGGATGATTTGTATGTGTGTGCATCGTTATATAGACTGATGTAACACTACAGCTCACCCCATCCTCCGCTTCCCATCCCCTTTTCTATCTCTGTCTCCTCTCTTTCACCCATGTTGCCCCGGGCACCACTGTCACCTCCCATCATGCTTTGCTCTAGCCGTAAAAGTGATGGCTGTGTGCTGCGTGTTTGTACGTTTTTTTCCTAGCCAGGACAACATTGCAGAAGCTTCTATTATCATGGTTGAATTCTATAGTGCCTTTTATTTTGAAGTGAAAATGTGTTTCTGGCAGAGTGCATTATTTTCATTTTTCTATACATTAACCCCAACAAGCGTATTTTCCCCCAAGTGATTAGCATCATGGAGGAATAAAACTGCTGCTGTTTGTGAACTGGTCTGTGTGTAATCCACATTACGGGGTAATGTGGCCGCTACATATTTTACCTTTTACCAAAGCACATTGATCTCTCCATGTTCGGGCCTCATGGGGAAACCACAGCTGCAGACAATCAATGATGGTCAATTTACAAGCCAACCATAAATCCCTGCTGTTCATCCGTGGAGTAGAAATACTGTGAGTAACACTGAAACAACGGTTATGTTAACAGTGTTATTCAGATAACCAACTTAGCCATGGATGAAATACAACTACTGGATTAAAGGTTAAAAACATGCTTAGAAAATGTTATTTATACAAAATATATGTATAAAAACTACCACACATTTATGATCATCCTATAAAATGGCTCTCAATAAGTTATATCTTTTTCATTTTATATGTTATGTGATACCTTAAAAGAAAATATATCGTCAAAATATGGTGGTTACATTCTGTTTCAAAACCTCACTTGGACACCCATTTAGATGTCATAACCTTTAGATGTTTTCTATATGTATAAATATATATATATATATATATTTGCCGGTTGTTGGACTTCCACTTCACATATACCGGTAATTTGCTAGCTTTTACATTTCAACGATAGCTTCACAAATCTATCCTAATACAACACAATACCTACAAGTAATGTGTGAAAAAGTCATTGTTAGCTGTAATCATTTCTTCTTTACATACTGAACAGAAAGCATTTCCTTTGCACTTCAGAAATGAATTCATTTCAGCTAAAGCTGCAACAGGCTTCTATAGCTCGCCAAACTGAGTGTGTATCTGTGTCCCAGCACATTTCGTTTTTTTTTGGTGTCATTTATCCTCCTACAGTACATTTAACATCAAGGACGTTGCCCTCTGCCGAAGCGAAGCAAGGAAAACCTTTCATTGTGTACTCACAAAGAGCAGAACTTTGCAAAATACTTAGTCAGTTATTGCACAGAATAAGAAATGTGGATTGTGACCGTGATCTCTTGAAGTGTCATCGCTCTATACAATTATCTCTTCATGGCTAACATGGATTGGCCGGCACTTTATATAAGGCATGTTTCAAAAATATTCTTCAAAATGTCTTTATTTATTCTTAACGACAGCGTGAGTAATTTGTAACTTGGGTTGGTTTTAAACACAGCCTTCAAAGTTGGCTGAAAGCTAACCTCCGATTCAATCTGATTTTGGAACATGATTTGTTCACTTGGCCTTTGCTTGGATATACGACACACACTTAGTGTACATTCAACAAGAATTAGAATAGAATTGGGGAGGGATGAAACCCTCTTTAATGGTCACACATGCAGAGCACACAGCACACAGCACACACAGTGAAATTTGGCCTCTGCATTTAACCCATCCTAGTACAAGGAGTCTAGTACTAGGAGCAGTGGGCAGCTATTATACAGCGCCCGGGGAGCAATGGGAGTGAGGGGGGAAGGGGGGTGTCCGGTGCCTTGCTCAAGGGCACCACGGCAGGGCAGGAGGTGAACTGGGACCTCTCCAAGTAGAAGTCCACACTCCATATTTAGGTCTGGTCGGGGACTTGAACCAGCGACCCTACGGCTCCCAGTCCAAGCCCCTACTGACTGAGCCACTGCCGGACATAGATATACATAGAAGTGATATACATAGAAGTGCACTTTGTTCAAATAAACATGTGACTATCCTCCCTTACATCTTCTGCATCCTCTTTCCCCTCCATCCGGTGTGATTTAGCTGAGTGTGTAGCAGAGGCCATGTTAGCTAGCCTCCCTGCTCCCACAGTCGTGGTCGTATGAAACATTAAAGCCAAACTCAGACCATCTATATTTCATACAGCATTTTGCAAACAACAGATGAATAAATCATACCATGAAAGTGGGCATAACCTCTGCATCAGCATATCACCGTGGCCTATATTTCCCTGTTTTCTGAATGGTGAGTGGGAATGAGGTGTGTGAACCGGGCCCGTGTAAGGGGGGGTAACGGTATATGTGCAGATGAGTGCATGTGTCCTGTATGTTTCCTCTTGTATCAAGCTGTACACATGTGTACCCAGTGTCAGCAGGGTGGGGTGTGTGCTCTTGAAGGATAAATGAGCGCTCCGCCGTGACCCTCCTGTGAAAAAGAGCAACACTGATACACTTGCCAGCTCGCCATCTCCTCTGTCCCCAACCATTATCACTCCCATAAAGACTCTTATATAATACGTCCAGCCATTAATGGAAAATAACACTCGGCTCCAACAAAGGACAGAAATGTAATTACCGCTCTGAATAGCACTGCTGCTCCTTATTCTTACCCAGAGAGAGGAGGCAGAGAGGGGGACAGAAAAGGAAGGTTAGGATTGAGAGAACTGACGAGCATTTAGTGAAAGAGAAAACCATGAAGGGACGGAAGAAGTGAGTGTTATAACAAAAAAGGCAGGAGTAAAGGTTTTAGTAGAGAAAATATGATCTGTTTTTTTTGTTGCCCCTCTCTCCACTCTAACTTTCTGTGTGTTTTTATATTTGACCCTTTTAATCTGCAAACCCTACGGTTAAGGTTTGGTTAGGTCTAGGCAAATACAATACTTTGACAAAGATCATTTGAACTGAAAGTCCACTTATTACCTTTTTCTAAACCTAAACAGCCTTCTGCTCATCCTTTTAGATGGGTGGTAATGGTCAAGAATTACGTTTATTGACGTACTTTTAACAGTGGAAAATTGTTGTCATATCCAACACCAATGTTGACTATTGAAAATGTGATGCAACCAGCAGAGATGGAAAAGCTGATTCTGTTTTGGATTTGGCTCCTTTCCGGAAAAATATGTTAGAATTGTTCATCTGTGGCGCTTGAGAGCGGCAAGGAGCGTTTTAAGAGCGTTTGAAGAGCAAACTCAAGACCTAGTTTTTTTTATTTGGCTTTTAATTGAATTGTTTGTCTTCTTATTTTTATATAGTCGCGTGTTGGTATTAAGTTTAATTTTAAATCACAACACTATGAGTACCTTTGTGTATAAAAGTGCAATATAATTCAAGTTTGATTGATTTGCCTTTTTTATTAGCAAAATAGCATTAACAATAGGTAGCAGTTTCTTGGACAGAACAACTGTAGATAGCTACTTGAATTCTTACTGAAATGAAGTGTTACCGTTTGTGTAGTGTATGCTGCAAGCCGAAGTTTCATTAAAAACATGAAACAAAACAAATGGGGCGAAGCCTGCGAGCTAGTTCAGGCAGTCAACTGGAGCACCAATGATACATTAACACGTGACGCACCTCGTCCCTCTTACAACCAACCAAACACATTCTCCTAAACATGCCGCTCTATTTAAGCTGCCAGGTCTTCCTGCCTCTGCCTCGCTATGCTGCTGCTGCCACTGCTGTGTTCACTTTCTATTGCTACGTTCATGTTCCTGCTGCTGTGTTTCATGTTGCTGCTGCTTGCCTGCCCCACCACCACCCCAGCTCCACCCCAGCTTCCACCTGTAGGCTCGGGGGATAGTTATCTAATCATCACTCAATGTTCTTTGTAAATGAGTGATGAGGCCCGAGGCCCGAGCCTAGACGCCAAACTCAAACTATATGCTGCTTTTAATAAACATATTAAGAAACACGTGAGTTGTCTGACTGAAATAAACAAAAACAAACTGTGGGTGTACTGTGCGTTGTGGCCACTCTTCACTTGATCATCAACTTCAGGAGAATTTCTCAATAAGACTTTCATTATTATCATCATTATTATTATAACCTCCAGCAAAAGACGTTATGTTTTTGGTTTTGTCAGTTTGTTTGCCATCAGGGTTACAGTATAAACTATACCAGCCCGATTTTCTAAGTGGAATGAAACCATAACCTTTTCAGATCCAAATCGCAAGGCCAGTACTGATTTGTAATGATAAAAACAGCCTTGGTTAAGGTCTGCGCTCTCCAAGTGCCCTCTTAGTATTATCATTAGCTGATGTATTTAATAATTATGCATCCCAACCTCCCGTTATTTGAAAAAAGTAGATCATTAAAAATAATATTTTAGTGATGTCTGCTTGATAGCTTGGAGAGAGACAAGTGAACTACCAGGTGGTCTTCTGTTAATTCGATAAAACATATATCAATCAGTGTTTATCGTTTCACAAGCCTCAACATTAAAGGGGCCCTATTCTGCTTTTTGGGGGTTTTCCCTTTCCTGTAGTGTGTTATATACCCCTGTGCATGTAAATGGTCTACAAAGGCTAAAATCCCAAAGCGCTCCAACACATTGTATGTGATAGGCTAAGGGGCGGGACATCTCTAAGAGGTTGACCAATCAGAGCTTACTGGGCTCTGGTTTCAGACAGGGTGAGAAGAGGTGCTGCAACACAGGCAGAATGAGGAAAATAAACACCTTTCTGAACATTAAAGCATGTCACAGTAGAGGCATAAATACAATAATAAAACCTGAAAATTAACATTACAGGACCCCTTTAAAGGCTGACTTACTGTATAGTGCCATTTTTTTATAACCTTATTTAGATTCTCAACAGAACCAGTATTTCCAATGTAATTGCATTTACAAGTTAATTTGTTGTGTCTAATATTTTCAATATCCTGAATAAATCGAATTGCTTGTTTTATCAGTGAGTGATCCTCCATGTTCTTGCGACAGGCATAATGTCAGGCATGTTTACCACGTTTCCTTACTCCTGTCGATAGCATGACACATGCCAAACACGCTGAGGGCAAAGACACACAGGGGCTGCATGACTGCATCCATGTGTGTCTGCAACATCCCTGCACACATTTGTGTCTGAGCATTTTATTGAGTGTGTATGTGTGAGTAAACATGCCTGTGGCAAAGACATTACAAAAACACACAGTTAATATCTGGAGGAATATTGGACTAACGGGACATTTTCACTGTGAGGGGACAGGTGTGTTTCTATTTACATGTGCATGTATTTTGTGTGTGTACATATGCATTGAAATGTACACGTGTGTTTACATGTGTGTGTCCTATTGATTCCAAATCCCCCTGCCTCTGTTTATTTTCGTTGCCATGCACCCGAATGCTTATTACGTTGAACAACAGCTTGCATGGGCGCATTATGAATCATCTGTGTGTTACAGATCACGTTCTGAACACATATACCCTTCATGGTCCTGGGTGAGTTCATGTGTTAGTCAACGCATGATGTGGGTTACTGACACGGACTGACCTCCACATGTGTGTTTGTATATAGGGGGGAGATATTTTGCAATAGCCTATGTGTGTGGAGTAAAATGAGATCCTGCAACATTTACTCGACTGTATCTCTATGTTTGCAGGGCTGTGTTCATTTTTCTGCAACATTGGTAAAAGCTCCGGAGAGAGAAAAACGGGTCGAAATATATAAGAGACAGAGTAAAAATACAGTGAATTTCATTTACTGTACACACACATGACATTACGTTAACATCCCTATTACATTCAATTAACGTCAACAAAATATCTTCCTTCCTCTCTTCGGACCTATTGTCGTCCCATTTCCTCATTACTTATTGGGAAGACGAAACACTGACGATTAAACATTTAAGCCTCTTTTCTTGAATAATTTATCAGTGAGTGGCATATGTTAAATATGTGTTGAAAGCATACATTAGATTTGTTTTGTATACAAATCAGCTGCAGGCAAGCAGCCTTAGGGGGGAGATTGTAGCCGCAGAGATTTGGCGTATACTGATGGTTGTATTATTTAGATGTGCATAGATTTCTATCCCTATTCCTGCTGTTGCTTTCGTTAACTGTGTCTGATTATACCACACATTATTTCAACTGACGCAGGGAGAGGCGCTTTAATATGCGAGGAGAGAAGCTTATTGATACGCACACACATGTAGTAAACAAGTATTTTATTCGAGGAGTATGTGTTCGACATTCAATGTATTTAAAGTACTTTATCACTCCTTTAAAAACATGCATTTACATAATACTGTACAAATTGCAAATTTGACTTTTTGGCATGCACATCAGGTATTACTTGTTTCTTTATAACCATCATTGTCCTTGTATACATAAGTGGAGTGGGTTCAACCTGAATTTAGGGTGAGATAAGGCCGCTGGTGATGAATTGAATGTCAGAGGTCGAATAGCTCATTGAAGAGGAGAACTGAAATACAGTACCACTGTCTTTCACACATTCACCGAGAGGAGGGGTCTTTCTTTTCTTTTTTCCTATTTCTTTTGTACAAAGAGAAAGAGAGGCTTTTTCTTTACCTACTGGTCAAATGTTCCCAGATATGTGAGAGGAGAGGTCAGTGGAGTCCAGGGAGATGACGAGAAAATAATGTGATTCAATTGATATTAATGGGGAATTTAGGATAAGATGATGAGTGACATTAAATATCTTTCCTTACATTTATGATAAAAAAAGGACATACTGAGATTTAATCGGATATCTTCATTTTATTCTTATAAGAGCGAATGTATTATTATTTATTTATCGATACAAGCTAGATAGATGGACTAAAACGTACTGATGCAAATATATTGTTTATACTGAATGCTGGTTTGCAACACCCTTAGGACTCATAGATTCGAACAGCGAAAAAGCAGGTTAAACAGAAATCAGCAAGATAGCAAAACAATTATTAAAAAATAAATTGATTTAAAAGCTATACATGAATACATGTTTGTTGCTGATTCAGCCAAGATTTAGTAAATCTTTTAAAAGTGATAAAGTTTGCAGAACATTTTAATTTGACAAATATCACCACGAGACATTTTCATTTGATCTCCGGACAGATATTCCCAGTGTTATCAGCTTTGGCAGAAATGATGTTTCACGAAAAGACATTACAGACCTGATGAAGACATTTTGTGATGAAAAACAAAGTGTTGAATATTTTGAGGAAAAGTGAAGGCGAAGAGCAAAACAGGGGGGAAAGTGACAGAAACAAGAGTTGTGGGGGAGGGAGAGAGGAGGGGAAGGAGAAGAAGGGAGGGGGGGGGGGAGCATCTCACGATAACACAGATCATGATCATCATGTTGGCAGGATCTGAAAGATTAGACACATCAATAGTTTATGAATCTCCACAGAGTTGCGCTCAATTCCCTCTTCTATAAATTACTAAATAAGGGCATTTACATCACAGCAGCATTGCAAACTTTTTCCTTTCCTCCACTGTTTCCTTTCATCTTTTTTTATTTTTCTAACTTGGACACAGTCCATTTGACCCTCATGAACTGACTAATAAGAGAGAGGATCAGAGGGGGGAATACGGCAGAGGATGCATTTATTACTGTTGTGATTCAGGGAAGAAGATGGAGAGAGAGGAAGAGAGGGAGAAAGAATAAAAGGAAAAAGAAGACGTGGTAAAGACGCAAGCACCTAAAAGACTGACATAATTAATAGATGTGGCCCGCCGACACACATGAATTATGCAACTTTTATATTCAAGAAAATTACAAACACAACCCATTGGGAGAGAATGGAGAGGAATCATTATCTGCAGACTTGAACCTTTGTAAAATGCACCAAAGTTTTAATAATTAATCCACATAAACAAATAACACATGAATAAAGAACACTTAAAAAGCCACCCAAGCCACAGGAGTTGTGCGAACTTCCTCTGTAACTTTCCCTGTGTGTGAAGACGGAGAGAGCGAGGAAGCAGAGAGGAGAATTAGGAGGAGAGAGACAGAAATAATATAAAAAGTGATAAATTAATGTAGATGTTATTTTCCAATTCTGATTCCCCAGACTATTTAAATTGAAACTAGCTACTGAAATGCGAGTTAAATGGAATGAAGTTGTTACAGTGTGTGTGTGTGTGTGTGTGTGTGTGTGTGTGTGTGTGTGTGTGTGTGTGTGTGTGTGTGTGTGTGTGTGTGTGTGTGTGTGTGTGTGTGTGTGTGTGTGTGTGTGTGTGTGTGTGTGTGTGTGTGTGTGTGTGTGTGTGTGTGTGTGTGTGAGGTGTACAGCCTTGCCAGTACTGCAGCAAATTGGAGATGATCATTTATTATCAAATTAGCTCAAGCTTAATCTATCATTCTCAAACAAATGCTTAAAGGTGCATATTAGCATCATTTCCCAATCACTTTTAGGATGGAAGGTTCTGGTTCGTCTTGTCCAAGTGACGAGAAGGAGTTTAACATCTGCCAACTTTACTCCAAAACATATTTTGTTCAGCATCTGTTGGTCACCTTTGACACTAACATATCTCATCCCAAACAAACACGTAGAGTAGCTGTAGCTATTTATAATAAAACAAACTTTAAATGTATTTGTATGTAAGTATGACTGCAAATGCAACTAATTAATATTTGCTTTATCAAATAATGTGCAGTTTATTTTCATGATTAATCAACTAGTCTTTGATCTGTATAATGTCAGAGAAAAAGGAAAAAAACACCCATGATACAATTGCTTCAGAATGCTTATTATTTACAAGCTAGAGTTCAAAAACCAAACATTTTCAGTTTATTACCATATAGGTAAAAGAAAAGCGGCAAAAACGCACATTTGACAAGCTGAAGCCGGACAATGTTTGACTGAAAATGACTTAATTGTCTAATAGTTATATAAGCTCAAACACAAATGTCTGTTAATCACGTCCTATTGGACCTAGAAAAATCATGATCTCCCAAAACACCCATACAGTACACACACACACAAACACACATGCATTTTTTTTCCTTGTACGATGTGAGGGTCTAAGGACAGAGGGTGTCGTTTTCTCATACTGATATTCTGCACAAACTGTGCTGTTGTATTTGCTGTAAAGTGTCTTTACTGTAGGGTATTTTTATTATATGTACAGCACTTTGGCTCGACCAAAAATCGTTTAAAAATGTGCTACATAAATAAAACTTGATTTGATTTGATTTGATACACACACATACACACACACACACACACACACACACACACACACACACACACACACACACACACACACACACACACACACACAGTCACATACTCTATATCCATGAGCGCTGGACAGTGAATATGTCAGATTGGGTTAGGAAGGAGTGGCTGAAGAGAGGGGAGGACAGGAGGACACCCTACAGTGACCACACACTGAGGCCCTACGGGTGCTCTGACTGGAAATGAGCAAGAGCTGCAACACACATACACACACACACACACACACACACACACACACACATACACACACACACACACACACACACACACACACACACACACACACATACACACATGCATAGGCCATAGTCTCCTTCAACATAGTGCAGCATATGTTTCACACATCAGTCAGAAAAGCTCACACCAGCCTCTATTAATCTACTGTGGCTTATATAATAGCACATTGTATCTCTATATTCATCTTCATTCAACATTTGTCTACCATACAGTAGGAATATCCAGACTGCGTTCAATTATGATTTTCATTATTTAAAAAATATAACATTAAGAATATAATGATACCTAAACTGATTCTATGTTTTCTTTAAATCAACACTTTCTCAAAGCAAAGAGCAAGCACTAGAAGGAAGTTTATCGTTGGCCTGTTTTATCAGTAATTATTCAACCTCTGTGGCCAATATAGCATCAGTATATGTGTGAAAGGAGAGTGCTGTGTGATTGAGGCAGCACAATGTGAAGTGTTATTCTGAATTTAGTACTGCTAGTTCCCACAAATACTCACCTCTATCTCTACACAATGACACGACCTAACCACGGGCAACAGCTCTGTGAGTCATAGCCTTGCCTTTGCCTGGCTAAAGTAGCATTTATGTATTTCAAAATGCATTATTGACTGCTAATAAAGAAGACAGAAAATAGGTATGTTTCTGCATTATGCTTGATGATAGTGACTGTCATTTGTTATATTGGGCTTTATAAACTAAATTGATTTAACGTGACAGAGCTTTGTAAAAACTGTCTCCAGAGTGAACAATTTAGAAAATTCCAACCTTGCATTTTAGTAAGGAAAACTGTGCTTTCATAGATACACTTTGGTAAGCCTCTTCTGGTTGTGTTGGGCAGTGAAGAAAATATGTTAGATTTCTGTTGCCTGTAACCTAATCTATTAATCAGAACCATGTCTCTTAGAAATGATGTGTGAATGAAAATGAACAAACATAAGAAATGTGGGCGTTTTACTTTCATGTTAAGGGATTTAAGTGTGGACAAAGATCTTAATGTATGACCTGAAAATGGTTGAAGGTAAAAGCACAGCATGAACTGCCTTTTCAGGGGTTGCCTGTTTTTTCCAAACATAGTAATAATACTTTAGGTGTTAGCATGGTTCACTGAAGGACAGTTTACTAAGAACACAAGAATAAATGGTATGTCATTTGCTGTAAATTCCCACCATTTGCCATCTTATAGCCAACAGAACCAAATACATACAAAGTAATCCTTCTTATTCTATGGTCGGGAATCTTCTCACGATTTTCTTCTCTTAGTTGTAGCTATACCATGAGAAAATTATATTTATGTATCTTCCTCTCCATCCTCATTCCTCCACATTCCCCCTCACCAGAAACCAGCCAGGGTTCAGTCAGCATGGCAGAGCCGCAGCGGCGTCTCCAGCTTTTTGTCTCTGTGGAGAGCAGGGGTTGTGTGGTTCCTAATTGCTGTGTGCCAGAGAGACCTGGGGAGCCAATCAAAATGGCCAATCTCTAAAGACGAGCCAAAACTAATTTGTTAGCAATATACCATCCTACACCTCGTTTTTCTTTCTTGCTCGATCCCCGATGGCAGTCAAGGGTTCATTTCTGTGTCACAGTGGTCATGACCTCTCCCTCTCTCCCTCTCTCTCCCTCTGTGGCTTCAGCAGGAGTTCATCTGCGATGCCTCTCTGGTCGTGACCCGGCTCTGAATGAGACGATGATGAGAGCGGTGACAAGGCTGGCAGAGGAAAACAAATCCTCAACCTCTGTTTAATAAGTTCTGGGTGTTTCTGTATCTTCACTCACTATCTTGTCCCGGTAGTGTGTGTTTGAATGTGAGTGTGTGTGTGTGTCTGTGTGTATGTGTGTGTGTGGGGGACACACCTCAGGGAGCGTGAGAGCGGAGCAGCTGTGGTCAGGGAGAGAACACACACATGCGCTTTGGGTTTCATCCTTGGCTTGTTCAGCAGGGAATCTGGCAGCCTGCTGAGAGACCGAGAGAGTGTGTGTGTGTGTGTGTGTGTGTGTGTGTGTGTGTGTGTGTGTGTGTGTGTGTGTGTGTGTGTGTGTGTGTGTATCAGTGATCACATGTCCACGTTGTGTGTTTGTGTCTCCTGTCCTGTTACACGCCTCATACCTTTTACTTTGTCACTATCTCAGAGCTCGCTCTCTCTCTGAGGATACACAACTTCAAAAGGCAACTTGTATAAAGTGTATATTTCACACAGTCAACAAAAGACACACACACACACACACACACACACACACAAACACAAACACACTAGGACGCAGAACACACCTAGCTATCTCTGCAAGACATAGTGCCTTCAGAGAATAAAAAAACAATCACTCTTTTATATTGTTGTGATACTGGCGCTTATGTCTGCCAAAGCGCTGAGCAGCTATCTTGAGACAAAGTGGAGAAGAGGAAGTAAGAGGGAAAAAGATTTTCCTGTAAAAGCCCCCATCATATGTCGGTGTCTGTAGCAGAGACAGATAAGATTGAAGGCGCGCTCCATTGTTTGATTGAATTCATACAAGCGATCTGCAGCACAAGCATGTTCTGTGGAGTGTCTTTGATAGTTGCATTAGCTCAAAGTGAGGAAGCCGCACAAACACAGTTGCAGCTCTGAGTGATGCAACCTCAAAGCAACTCTGCTCCAAACTGCTTGTAAGCAGGTCACAGTCACACACACACAGCAACTAACAAAGGTGATCTGTGGCATGAAACCTCTCCTCACTACAAGGAAATACTGTACGTGTACGCACAAGAGAGGATTTAAAAAGAGACAGAGTAAAAGGGAGTTATTATTAAACAATACTCCCATTATACCAGTCTGAAGATATTTTATACACTTACAATAACTCATATCACAGGTTGTGTGAAAATATTGTAATGAATGCATTCAGTCTGTTTGCTAAAGACTGCAATCCCAGATGGAAATGTTATCACATGCAGCCCTCTAAACGAATAAGCAATAAAACACATAACATTTTACTGTAAATACATATCGAATTGAACAAAATAGCCACAGTCTGCATTTCATTGCATTTGAGTTAAAGGTGGGGTAGGTAAGTTTGAGAAACCGGCTCGAGATACACTTTTTGTTATATTCCATGGAATGCTCTTAACATCCCGATAGCAATGAATATCTTAAGTGCTTTGACAATAAATCCATAAAAATATTTTATAAGGAAGTGGCAGATTCTTTCCGGCTGTGTATTTTCAAATTCTAGCGCACTCGAGCCGGTTTCTCCAAAATGACCTACCCCACCTTTAAACTACTAAGCAGTACTGCAAAAGAAATACTGTAAACAGAATCCAACATACTGTTCTTGTTGATGTATACTACATGAACCAACATGTTCAATTATATATTATCATTCATATTGATTCTACTTTACAAAATGTTATATCATCATGCAAAATAACTGATTTTGTTAAGAACATGTAGGCCTGTCCATTCAATTTCCCTTTTCAAAACAAGAAAAAACTATTTTAGCAGTTGAAAACCAAAATAAGTCTTGAAGTGCTCTTAATATTTGAGCTTTCAGCATGTTGTAAATGTATCTTTCTCTACCACAATGCTCTCCATCAACGTCTATCCTCTGCCATGTTGACAGTCCTACACTATTTTGTAGACGACATACTGCACTGCACTACACTACGCTACACTACTAGATTGCACCAAAGTCCACTGAATTGAAAGAAAAGAGTTTTGGTTCTTATTTGTCAGGCTGACACCAAAAACTCAAAAGTCATGACTACTGCCTTTACACGGGAACGTTTGCGTTTACGCACCGTATGCGTTTTCAAAAAAGTCTTCCGTTCACACCTTTATATATACAGTCTATGGTTCACACGCATTCGATTCATTTACCGTGTCTGTTCCATAGGTCTGTTCACACGAGACCGCTCAACCCGCTGGAAACGCTGTAGTACATATGCCAGGCCTGTAAGTGGCGCTGCTGCCGCCACAAAATACACCAAAAGCAGCGAAGAAGACCCCGGAGCATGGTTGCCATGGTTGCCCTTCTGTTTATGCCCCGCAGTGGATTTAGCAACATGTAGTTCATGCAATTCTCCATGTCCACTTGTTGCTGATGGTTGTGGTAGAGGAGCTGTAGATTTTGCACTAACATCTGTAGCATGGTCAGTAGCAGTAGCACCAGCAGTAGCTACTGACAGTAGCTACTGACCATGCTACAGCAGTGAGCAGCAGAGGTGTGGAGAGGCAGGGCTATGGCTTCATCTATCGGGAAATGATTGCATAGAGGTGATTACACGGAGCCGTTTGACCCCCCAGAGCGTTCCGTTTGCAGATCTATCCACCTTGGGACCCGTTATCGTTTGCGGGGTCCGTTTCTATCGTTTTGTTACGGCCTCGTCTAAATGAAAGGGCTATACGCAAGAGAAACTATGCGGATACAACCCGTTTCATTCCCATGTAAATGGGGTCTAAAGTTGATGAGTTTTTAATTGCAAAGTCCTTCAAATGTAAGTGATAGAAGAATGCTGCTTACAAGAGTGCTTCATTGTACAGCAATTGTACATAATGATGCGGAATGCATAGCTTAAAGGGGACCTATCATGCAAAATGCACTTTTGTACGTCTTTTATACATGAATATGTGTCCCCGGTGTTCCAGGGAACTCACCAAGTGTCAGAAAACACAACCCTCTTTATTTTCCTCCATACCCAAATCTCTAAAAAAGGGGCTGCAACGGATCTGATACAGACTGATCCAGATTTGAACACTTCTATGACGTCACAGAAGTGGCGCTACGGCTATTGGGCCAACTCTCCACCTATCAGGGGAATGTGGGGTTGGGCCACGGCCGGCCATTGCCGCACGAAAGCGCTGGAGACGCTGTAGTACATATGCCAGGCCTGTAAGTGGCGCTGTAGTCTGCCACAAAAGCAGCGAAGAAGACTTCCCGCCCATAGTTACCATGGTTACCCTTCTGTTTATTCTCCGCTTTGGCTTTTTTTCTTCCTCCCCGAGGCAAGCGTTTGCTCCCGATGCTTTAATTCAAAGCAATCCCTCCCCGTCGAGGCAAGCACTGTAATTCTCTCCGGTTAGTCCACCAGCAGATGACAAACACCCACCTCTCCGCCTCTTCCAAGGAACGAGGGGACCGTGCGGCAGAGTTTCAGTTTCAGTTTCTTTCGCCGGTCAAGATGTCCGTTAAAGTTTAAATCTTCCGGACAAAATTAGAAAAGTGCCGGTCAAAGGTCTTCTTTGTTATTTATTGAGCTTTAAAACAAATGAATAACGACTCTATATAATAAAACACGGAGGACGGAGATCTCTTCTTCTCCCCCTCTTCTGACAGCCCAGCAGCTGATCAGAGCACGGCTCCCCTCTCCTCCAGGGGGGCGTGGTCAGCTGCAGCTAACAGAATCAGACCCTTAGACAGCAAACAGCACATATAGAGTGAAATGAGGCATGGCTAAAATGCATGATCTGTTTGGTATTTTGAAAACAGAAACGTATAAATATACCCAATATAGGTATGGCCCTACAATATATCATTTAAATATAGCATGATAGGTCCACTTTAAATGGTCAGACAGATTTTGTGCAGATTTGTGAATCTTTGATTCATTTGAAAAATCAGTTTAGTTGAGCCGTATCAAAGTAGGAAGTAGATAATTTTCCTGACTGAGATTAGACTGCTTGATTTGACAGCAATAGATTAATGAGAAAAAGTAAGATGAAGCATCTTTTAAAGTATCAGTTGAAATTGCCAATCTATTTTAATCTATCGTCACCTTGGGAGAGTAATGCTCCGTTTTTTTGTGTGGACTAATTGGATTTTACAATGTATATTGAAAAAAGTCTAATTAGAGATTCGTCACATGGGGAGGTACAATGTGATCACACGCTAAAGAGCACTTTCTTTCATACAGGTAACATTCTTTACGCCCATCTGCATCTCTCTTTCTGCTTTTCCTCTCGTTTCACGTCTCCCCGCCTCCTTGTATACCTCTGTAACCTCAGTGGCTATGTTTGAAAACACACCGCATTAATTTACCATTTTGTCATGTTCAACTAACCGCAGTGTTTTGAAAAAGTCCGGTCTAAGACCTGTTTTACTCCTCGTCACTGTCGTTATTCTCTTCTTCCTGACCGCTGAGGGAAATGCTCCATTGTTTGAACTCTGAGAAGTCAAGGGTCCCCGCAGGGGTCACCGGAGGTCAAGACTGACATCATTGACCTTAAGTCAGGTCAGCTCCTGTGGAGATCACCAGAGGGGAGAAACAAGTCAGGCTTTACACACACGCTGAGGTATCCAAACTACAAGAGCTTATAACAGGATTGATGTATTGCAGAGTGGACATGTAATGTTCTTCAGAGAAGGAATTTGTACCGTTGCTGGCTTTATCCATCTGTTATATTTTAGACAGAAGGGTATTTTACTCACAGGTCCTGTCTGGCTTTATTCAGACCTCTATAACGACGCAGAAGCAATGTTTTGATCCGACGTCCAGGCAACAGGACCTTTTATTGAAAGGTTTCCATTTGTAGTCTGAATTATATTGATTAATCACATTCGAACAGGCCTTGGTTGTATGCAGGAATCAGTGTTTGTGGAGAACAGTCAATGTGGAAAGCTTTGGCTGAAAATCAACTGCAATTTACCTTTCTATTAACTTAAAAATAAGCACGTTTTGGATTAAAAGTTCTTTGTTAAGAGAAGGAAAGCTCTGTAATTATGGTTACAATGAGGCTACTTGGTTAAGGGTAGGGAACGATCATGGTCATAGATTAAACAAACCACCATTGCTGTTGAATCAACCAACTTCGTGTTTGGTATCTCAAAGAAAAGAGAGTCAAAATTACATTTACAGTCATTGAAAATGTGGTGAAATTCACATAAACATGACTCATACAGACATGTGAGCCACATCTAAAATTGCCATTATATCCACGTAACAAGGTGCAATCCTGAAGGGGTTATATAAGCATGACAACCCTCACAATCCTCCCGTATGGTGCGTCGTTGGTGCCAGGAGATGCTTAATGTGGTATTCTGGCTACATTTCCACATGCTCAATGAAATATTCTTCCTGTCTGTTTTGTTAGTGATGTTTGACTTTTGAAGCTGTGTGAACGTCGTCATAGAGGGTGTTTGGGTTGGTTCTCTCTCTACATGCAATAATCCAATACTCCGTGTATACACAGGACTAACATGTGGAGTGTGTGTCTGCTGCCTCTCGCCCTCTCTGTCCTCAGAAAGGCTGTTTAAATGAGATTAGTCTTGACAAGTGAACTTGAGCTGGTAATAAAAAAAACTTTTTATCTGCTAAGCAAACATTAGGGCCGCCCACCCGAATGAATACCTAACACGTGAATTACCATAAGAATAGCTCAGCTGAGTACACTCTTAAAGCTTAAACTAACAGAGTCCAACACACACACACACACACACACACACACACACACACACACACACACACACACACACACACACACACACACACACACACACACACACTCACACACACACACACACACACACGCACACACACGCACACAAGCCGCACTAATGAGAAGTTTCGCAGTTTGAGATTTCTGCCCTGTTAGGGGTGACAGTGGCAGCGTCGCCGTGACGATGAGCAGGAGGAATGTCGAGAAGCAGACAATATTGTTTTGCAGTGTCCATCCAACACTCCCACCACCCTTAACCCCTGATAGTTGGTACTCATATTGTAAAATTGATTTTTGAAAGCATTTTAGTTGTTGGCATTATCTGTCAACAACAACTTAATTTTCGATGCGCCACCCCCTTCTTTACCACTCTCACCTTACAGAAACTCTCCTAGTGCTGACACAACTCTGAGGCTCCTCCTCCTCCCAATTACCCTGCAGATTCCCCTTTAAGGCTGCCCTCTCCCATGGGTCTGGGAAGTCCAGACCCCTAGACCCATAAGGGACCCCCGAACCACCCAATGCCAGACCCCCTTTGTCTCCCTCCATCGCTCCTCACAACCCCCCCCCCCTCACCTCAAACTCACAGGACCAGAGTCCCGGGCTGACCAGAGCTGAAGCAGGGTGCAGAGAGCAGGCCGTTGGTTCCCAGGACTGCCGCGCACTTGTCATGTAAATGAAGAAGTCACAATCAATTAGAGTAATTGCAGCGCATCGCCCCGTCTTCGCCACGGCTACTGAGCTGAGGAGGGGCATGGGAGAGAAAGGGGAGAGAGAAGGAGGGAGGGGTGGGATGCAGGGAATCCAAATGTGGGAAGGATGTGGAGAACAGTGAGGAAGATTTACGGGAGAGATATAGTCATATTTGTTGCAAATAGAACAGGAAAGGTTATTAAGTATAATTTGTATCTGTTTACACTACAAGATTTTACATGCCAGAAATTAAATGAGACCACAAAAAATTATGCGTTGATAGATTTTTAACTATCTAATAGTATATGCAGCAGTGATACCAAAAACAAAATTAAGAACATAACTTGCAGGTATATGCATCAATAATTTAACCCTTAAATGGTTTCTGTATCCTGGGGGAAGTGTTGTTTGATATAATTTACTGCTATGTATTATAGTTTAAAATACTTTTAAATCAGAGCTTTTGTGCAGTACTTGTACAAACTTTAAATGCACAAATAAGTTCAGAACATAGATAGCCATTTTATGCACACAAGAAAAAGAGTAATAGTGAGTCAGTAAGGACATTATGTGTCTGCAAAAGTGCATGCATGCTAAGGTTTGTGTGTGTGTGTGTGTGTGTGTGTGTGTGTGTGTGTGTGTGTGTGTGTGTGTGTGTGTGTGTGTGTGTGTGTGTGTGTGTGTGTGTGTGTGTGTGTGTGTGTGTGTGTGTGTGTGTGTGTGTGTGTGTGTGTGTGTGTGTGTGTGTGTGGAGATAGGATGAGTGGGTGTATCACAGCAGGTGGTAGGGGCTAATGGAACCCCCTCTGGCCTATAAAGAGCAGGGGGTGATGGTGCGAGGTAGAGGTAGAGAGAG